>NC_056737.1:124027492-124034992 GCF_019279795.1 Protopterus annectens
TTTTGAATCTAAAAGTAGGTCTTTTACCTACAATCTGCACAATGATAGGATCTAATAACAAAATTTTCCAATTGTTCATAATAATTTTAGTAACTTGCTGAACATCATTAGTGTATTTAATACTAAAGGCTAGTCGCGTGCCCTGTTGATAAGCATTTTTAGAATAGTTACCATTGCAGTTATTAGACGAGGCTCCCAGTACCAAAGACATTTGGTCATCAACCAGCCTAGATGGATACCCTCTATCAATAAAGTAAGCTCTTTGATGCTCAAGCTGCATTTCCATGTCTTCATATTGGTTACATAGACGAACAGTTCTAATTAACTGCCCTCTGACTACATTGCGAAAAATGTGTCGAGGGTGCATGCTATTATAATGGAGGATAGCATTCCTCCAGCAGGGCTTTCTATATATAGAAGTAGTGATATTATTCAAAGAATCTTTAGCAATAGTAATATCCAAGAAGCTAATATTGATATATGACCACTCCAGCGTGAATTTTAAAAAAGAAGTGGTAGACTCCATATAAGTAACAAATTCTAACAATGAATCCATATCACCATTCCAGAACAATATAATATCATCAACAAAATGCCTGTACAAAATAACATTCTTAAACCTGTCATTATAGAAAATGAACCTTTTCTCCCACTGATATACCACTAGATTAGCATATGCATTGGCACAGGGAGTGCCCATGGCTACTCCCCATGTTTGTGCATATGCTTGATCCTGAAACAAAAACACATTATTGTTTAGTACTAAGTCAAGGAGACTACATATTAACATCTGATTACCACTATCAAAAGTCCCATCTATATGCAGAAACTCTCTTATGGCTTCCAAGCCATAGTCATTGGGAATGCTTGTGAAGAGGTTTTTTATACCCATTGTGACCAATATGGTCTCGCAGGATATATTAGTTATAATGGAGTCTAACCTCAAATCATCTAAAAGCCCATAGGAATCTTTCAAAATAGTCGGTACTGCCTTAATTAAAGGGCTCAGCTTGGATTGTATATATATAGAGGCATTTTCCGTTATCCAACGTGTACCTGATACTATTGGTCATAATGGAGGGGGTGATATACCTTTGTGCATCTTCGAGAGACCCTTTATTATGGGTATCAAGGGATATTCAATTAACAAAAAATCATAGAGCTCCTTGTCAATGCATTGACACATAAGAAGATCATATAGGCAATCGTGTACCTGCTTCACTATGGTCATGATTTCTTTCTTCCCTATATGCTTATAAGCTGTATCATTATCTAGCATCGAATGCATCAATTCAACATAAAAAGGGATTTCCATCACCACCATCCACCACCCCTCCACCTTTATCAGCTGGCTTAAAAGTAAGTTCACTATCACTTCATAGGTTATTAAGGCTTAATTTCAATTCAGGATTTAAGTTATAGAAAGTCCCTTTATGCTTTTCTTCTCTATAGTAGGCATAAAAGTCACTCTCACATGAATGCACAAAGCAGTCAATCATACTAGGCAATGGAGGTATAAACAAACTTTTGTTTCTACATTTATTTAAAGTTACAATAGGCTCATATACTCCAGTATCGTGAAACAGTACCTTTAGAGAGAGCATCCTGGCAAAGAGTCGTAGATCTATCAACGACTCAGAAATTTTACTCCCCTGCGAGGGGATAAATGATAAACCTTTATTCAGGACTTCTTTTTCATCCGCTGTTAGCTCCCGCGATGTCAGGTTAAAAAATAACTGCTTCAATTCCTGTTTTTGCGTTTCGGTTCCGGTGTCTCGCCTGAAAACTTCCTTTTCCCCCGGCCTCGACTCTCCGAGCGCGCTGTTGCCCTGGGTTTGTAGGGAAGTGGTAGCTGTAAAAAAGAAGAAGAGGAAGAGGTAGTGGAGGTACTACCTCCAATTTTCGGTCTCGCTCCCAAAGAAGATGCTGGTACAAGTCCTTGCTGGTTACACGGTGGAGTTTGACTGGAAAGTGATATCTGCTCATTATTGGCTGCGTTAAAAGATGTCGTCATAACGCCAGGTTCATTCACATTTTCAACATGTTCAACAGGATCAGTGTCTGAGTCAATTAAAGGGGTAGTGTTAATTCGCGATGTACCTGACCCGCTACTATTATATTTGGGCCATATAAAGATCTGCCCCGTTGAAAAATCTTGGTGATCACGTCTAAGCTTTTTAAGTTTTAGCTGCTCAAGTCTACTACTACACATAGCAACCTGCTTGAGCATATTGCTAAGTTTAGAGTCATAAATATCCCCCTTGTATAGATGTAAAATGTCCTGATGCTGAGTCTCAACCTTCGTGATCAGCTCCAATTCTATTGGGGTAAAATAGTCAATTAACAATCTCAAATATTGCATACCAAAGTCAATGTTTAATTGTTGCCATCTTGACAATAGCTCCGGATGGCTATCGCCATAGCTAGGCATGCATAGAACACGCATTCCACGAGGAACAACTTTAAAATGGAGACATGCCTCCAAATGCCTCCTCTGCCATATAAGCCGATGAAGCTTATATAAATCATTCTCCAAATGTCTTAAACTATTATAAAATTCCTGTAAACTCTCTGTATTACTTGGTTTTACATGCGTAGAAGGTAATTGGAAGTCCATACTTAGCAGAGGATTTTCCTGTTGGTGGAAAAGATTATTCCATTTGTCCATCCCACTTAAATTCACCGGGTTGTAATCCAATTCAATGTTAGCCGGCTCCATCGTGTGATGGTTAAAAATGTAAATGAAAATCAAGAATAGTAGCAGCAAACAAACTATAACCATCCAAAGGTTCCTTGCAAAACGAAAGGCTGAATGAATAAGAATAAGTTGTAAGGAACCACCACGATGCTGAATAAAATGATTTTAATGAGAACAAGCGCTTTCACGCACCCCTATGGCGTGCTTCATCAGGTTACATCAATCAGACAAGTTCATCAAATTTATACTCAAAATCCTTATGTAATTAAACAATCAATCAATTATAAAATTAAACTAATCAATTTAGACAACCTAAAATAAAACATTAAAATCACATTTAAAACTGCAGTTCACAGTTGCAAATGACCTCCTCATATCTATACAAAACACAGCGACTAGCTACATTAGCCATGGAATAATAAGCACTTAACAAATATATTATATTTGACATGATGGCATCATCTTAGAGAACACTTAATATGATAAACAACAATAAAAATAAGAAATAACTTACAAAATATCTAAAAATATATCATGTGGATTCAACTATCATCCATTACTTAATTCTTGACTTATCATAAAACCGGTTAAGAAATTTTCTACATTATTACGACAAATACAGCCAAAGGAAAATATAAAATCCCCCTATTTGTAGAATCAAAAGCAGCTAATAATAAATGACATATGTCAAAGCTTAACATTATCTTTGTCCTAGAAGAGCAGGTCTAATACTAAGGGCTTGATTGAGCCCTGGTTCAATATGTGACCTAAGGTTAAAAATCCATCTAAGTTCATATAGTTCAAGTGAACCAATATTATCACCTTCCCTCGGGTTGTTGTATACTGTCTGTAAAACCCTAAATTTAAAGTGATGCTTTGGATACAATTGACAATGCTTGGCTAATGCATTGCTCACATTCTCCTTCCTAATGTCATAATCATGATTATACACACGATCCCTAAGCCTTCTTGATGTCATTCCTACATAATAAGCATCACATAGATCACAGGTAGCCAAATAAATCACATTTTTAGAGTCACATGTCGCATAAAATGTAGGTGTAAAAGTTAAATTCAAGCCAGGTACTGTGAAGGGCTGTGTTTTTGATATAAATATACACATGTTACAGTTGGTACACGGATACGTTCCTTTTTTAAAAAGTGCCCTAATGTCCACCATGGACCTATCCAATTTATCATTACATAATAATCTTTTCAAATTCAGGCTATTTTTGAATCTAAAAGTAGGTCTTTTACCTACAATCTGCACAATGATAGGATCTAATAACAAAATTTTCCAATTGTTCATAATAATTTTAGTAACTTGCTGAACATCATTAGTGTATTTAATACTAAAGGCTAGTCGCATGCCCTGTTGATAAGCATTTTTAGAATAGTTACCATTGCAGTTATTAGACGAGGCTTCCAGTACCAAAGACATTTGGTCATCAACCAGCCTAGATGGATACCCTCTATCAATAAAGTAAGCTCTTTGATGCTCAAGCTGCATTTCCATGTCTTCATATTGGTTACATAGACGAACAGTTCTAATTAACTGCCCTCTGACTACATTGCGAAAAATGTGTCGAGGGTGCATGCTATTATAATGGAGGATAGCATTCCTCCAGCAGGGCTTTCTATATATAGAAGTAGTGATATTATTCAAAGAATCTTTAGCAATAGTAATATCCAAGAAGCTAATATTGATATATGACCACTCCAGCGTGAATTTTAAAAAAGAAGTGGTAGACTCCATATAAGTAACAAATTCTAACAATGAATCCATATCACCATTCCAGAACAATATAATATCATCGACAAAACGCCTGTACAAAATAACATTCTTAAACCTGTCATTATAGAAAATGAACCTTTTCTCCCACTGATATACCACTAGATTAGCATATGCATTGGCACAGGGAGTGCCCATGGCTACTCCCCATGTTTGTGCATATGCTTGATCCACACACACACACACACACACATATATATATATATATATATATATATATATACGAAGAAGGTAATTGGAAATCCATACTTAGCAGAGGGTTTTCCCGTTGGTGGAAAAGATTATTCCATTTGTCCACACCACTTGAATTCACCGGGTTATAGTCCAATTCAATGTTAGCTGGCTCCATCGTGTGATGGTTAAAAATGTAAATGAAAATCAAGAATAGTAGCAGCAAACAAACTATAACCATCCAAAGGTTCCTTGCAAAACGAAAGGCTGAATGAATAAGAATAAGTTGTAAGGAACCACCACGATGCTGAATAAAATGATTTTAATGAGAACAAGCGCTTTCACGCACCCCTATGGCGTGCTTCATCAGGTTACATCAATCAGACAAGTTCATCAAATTTATACTCAAAATCCTTATGTAATTAAACAATCAATCAATTATAAAATTAAACTAATCAATTTAGACAACCTAAAATAAAACATTAAAATCACATTTAAAACTGCAGTTCACAGTTGCAAATGACCTCCTCATATCTATACAAAACACAGCGACTAGCTACATTAGCCATGGAATAATAAGCACTTAATAAATATATTATATTTGATATGATGGCATCATCTTAGAGAACACTTAATATGATAAACAACAATAAAAATAAGAAATAACTTACAAAATATCTAAAAATATATCATGTGGATTCAACTATCATCCATTACTTAATTCTTGACTTATCATAAAACCGGTTAAGAAATTTTCTACATTATTCCGACAAATACAGCCAAAGGAAAATATAAAATCCCCCTATTTGTAGAATCAAAAGCAGCTAATAATAAATGACATATGTCAAAGCTTAACATTATCTTTGTCCTAGAAGAGCAGGTCTAATACTAAGGGCTTGATTGAGCCCTGGTTCAATATGTGACCTAAGGTTAAAAATCCATCTAAGTTCATATAGTTCAAGTGAACCAATATTATCACCTTCCCTCGGGTTGTTGTATACTGTCTGTAAAACCCTAAATTTAAAGTGATGCTTTGGATACAATTGACAATGCTTGGCTAATGCATTGCTCACATTCTCCTTCCTAATGTCATAATCATGATTATACACACGATCCCTAAGCCTTCTTGATGTCATTCCTACATAATAAGCATCACATAGATCACAGGTAGCCAAATAAATCACATTTTTAGAGTCACATGTCGCATAAAATGTAGGTGTAAAAGTTAAATTCAAGCCAGGTACTGTGAAGGGCTGTGTTTTTGATATAAATATACACATGTTACAGTTGGTACACGGATACGTTCCTTTTTTAAAAAGTGCCCTAATGTCCACCATGGACCTATCCAATTTATCATTACATAATAATCTTTTCAAATTCAGGCTATTTTTGAATCTAAAAGTAGGTCTTTTACCTACAATCTGCACAATGATAGGATCTAATAACAAAATTTTCCAATTGTTCATAATAATTTTAGTAACTTGCTGAACATCATTAGTGTATTTAATACTAAAGGCTAGTCGCATGCCCTGTTGATAAGCATTTTTGGAATAGTTACCATTGCAGTTATTAGACGAGGCTCCCAGTACCAAAGACATTTGGTCATCAACCAGCCTAGATGGATACCCTCTATCAATAAAGTAAGCTCTTTGATGCTCAAGCTGCATTTCCATGTCTTCATATTGGTTACATAGACGAACAGTTCTAATTAACTGCCCTCTGACTACATTCGAAAATGTGAGGGTGCATGCTATTATAATGGAGGATAGCATTCCTCCAGCAGGGCTTTCTATATATAGAAGTAGTGATATTATTCAAAGAATCTTTAGCAATAGTAATATCCAAGTAGCTAATATTGATATATGACCACTCCAGCGTGAATTTTAAAAAAGAAGTGGTAGACTCCATATAAGTAACAAATTCTAACAATGAATCCATATCACCATTCCAGAACAATATAATATCATCGACAAAACGCCTGTACAAAATAACATTCTTAAACCTGTCATTATAGAAAATGAACCTTTTCTCCCACTGATATACCACTAGATTAGCATATGCATTGGCACAGGGAGTGCTCATGGCTACTCCCCATGTTTGTGCATTTGCTTGATCCACACACACACACATATATATATATATATATATATATATATATATATATATACGAAGAAGGTAATTGGAAATCCATACTTAGCAGAGGGTTTTCCCGTTGGTGGAAAAGATTATTCCATTTGTCCACACCACTTGAATTCACTGGGTTATAGTCCAATTCAATGTTAGCTGGCTCCATCGTGTGATGGTTAAAAATGTAAATGAAAATCAAGAATAGTAGCAGCAAACAAACTATAACCATCCAAAGGTTCCTTGCAAAACGAAAGGCTGAATGAATAAGAATAAGTTGTAAGGAACCACCACGATGCTTAATAAAATGATTTTAATGAGAACAAGCGCTTTCACGCACCCCTATGGCGTGCTTCATCAGGTTACATCAATCAGACAAGTTCATCAAATTTATACTCAAAATCCTTATGTAATTAAACAATCAATCAATTATAAAATTAAACTAATCAATTTAGACAACCTAAAATAAAACATTAAAATCACATTTAAAACTGCAGTTCACAGTTGCAAATGACCTCCTCATATCTATACAAAACACAGCGACTAGCTACATTAGCCATGGAATAATAAGCACTTAACAAATATATTATATTTGATATGATGGCATCATCTTAGAGAACACTTAATATGATAAACAACAATAAAAATAAGAAATAACTTTCAAAATATCTAAAAATGCCATATGAATTCAACTATCATCCATTACTTAATTCTT